>NW_027459460.1:1755000-1757500 GCF_050624435.1 Tenrec ecaudatus
TTAGCGTTAGGGTTAGGGTTTGGGTTAGGGTTAGAGTTAGGGTTAGGGTTAGGGTTAGGGTTAGGGTTAGGGTTAGCGTTAGCGTTAGGGTTAGGGTTAGGGTTAGGGTTAGGGTTAGCGTTAGGGTTATGGTTAGGGTTAGGGTTAGGGTTAATGTTAGGGTTAGGATTAGGGTTAGGGTTAGCGTTAGGGTTAAGGTTAGGGTTAGGGTTAGGTTTAGGGTTAGATTTAGGGTTAGCGTTAGTGTTAGGGTTAGGATTAGGGTTAGGGTTAGTGTTAGCGTTAGGGTTAGGGTTAGGGTTAGGGTTAGGGTTAGGGTTAGGGTCTGGGTTAGGCTTAGGGTTAGCGTTAGGGTTAGGGTTGGGTTAGCGTTAGCGTTAGGGTTAGGGTTAGGGTTAGCGTTAGCATTAGGGTTAGGGTTAGGTTGAGGGTTAGGGTTAGGGTTAGGGTTAGGTATAGCGTTGGGGTTAGGTTTAGGGTTAGGGTTAGGGTTAGCGTTAGCGTTAGGGTTAGGGTTACGGTTAGGGTTAGGGTTAGGCTTAAGGTTAGGGTTAGGGTTAGGGTTAGCGTTAGCGTTAGCGTTAGGGTTAGGGTTAGGGTTAGGGTTAGGGTTAGGGTTAGC
Source organism: Tenrec ecaudatus (assembly GCF_050624435.1). Classification (NCBI taxonomy): domain Eukaryota; kingdom Metazoa; phylum Chordata; class Mammalia; order Afrosoricida; family Tenrecidae; genus Tenrec; species Tenrec ecaudatus. The sequence goes on from NW_027459460.1 coordinate 1,755,623, forward strand.
GTTAGGGTTAGGGTTAGGGTTAGGGTTAGGGTTAGGGTTACGGTTAGCGTTAGGGTTAGGGTTAGGATTAGGGTTAGGTTTAGGTTTAGGGTAAAGGTTAGGTTTAGCGTTAGCGTTAGGGTTAGGGTTAGGGTTAGCGTTAGGGTTAGGGTTAGGGTTAGGGTTAGGGTTAGGGTTACGGTTAGCGTTAGGGTTAGGGTTAGGGTTAGGGTTAGCGTTAGCGTTAGGGTTAGGGTTAGGGTTAAGTTTAGAGTTAGGGTTAGGGTTAGGGTTAGCCTTAGGGTTAGGGTTAGGGTTAGGGTTAGGGTTACTGTTAGGGTTAGGGTTAGGTTTAGGTTTAGGTTTAGGGTTAGGATTAGGGTTAGGTATAGGGTTAGGGTTAGGGTTAGGGTTAGGGTTAGGGTTAGGGTGTTTAGGGTTAGGGTTAGGGTTACGGTTAGGGTTAGTGTTAGGGTTAGGTTTAGTGTTAGGGTTAGGGTTAGGGTTAGTGTTAGGGTTAGCGTTAGGGTTAGGGTTAGGGTTAGGGTTAGGGTTAGGGTTAGGGTTAATGTTAGGGTTAGCGTTAGGGTTAGGATTATGGTTAGCGTTAGGTTTAGGGTTAGGGTTAGGGTTAGGGTTAGGGTTAGGGTTAATGTTAGGGTTAGGGTTAGGGTTAATGTTAGGGTTAGCGTTTGGGTTAGGATTATGGTTAGCGTTAGGGTTAGTGTTAGGGTTAGGGTTAGTGTTAGGGTTAGAGTAAGCGTTACGGTTAGGGTTAGGTTTAGGGTTAGGGTTAGCCTTAGGGTTAGGGTTAGGGTTAAGGTTAGGGTTAGGGTTAGTGTTAGGGTTAGGGTTAGCGTTAGCGTTAGGGTTAGGGTTAGGGTTAGGGTTAGAGTTAGGGTTAGCGTTAGGGTTAGGTTTAGGGTTAGGGTTAGGGTTAGCGTTAGCGTTAGGGTTAGGGTTACGGTTAGGGTTAGGGTTAGGCTTAGGGTTAGGGTTAGGGTTAGCGTTAGCGTTAGGGTTAGGGTTAGGGTTAGGGTTAGCGTTAGGGTTAGGGTTAGGGTTAGGGTTAGGGTTAGGGTTACGGTTCGCGTTAGGGTTAGGGTTAGGATTAGGGTTAGGGTTAGGTTTAGGGTAAAGGTTAGGGTTAGCGTTAGCGTTAGGGTTTGGGTTAGGGTTAGGGTTAGCATTAGGGTTAGTGTTAGGGTTAGCGTTAAAGTTAGGGTTAGCGTTAGGGTTAGGGTTAGGGTTAGGGTTAGGGTTAGGGTTAGGGTTACGGTTAGCGTTAGCGTTAGGGTTAGGGTTAGGATTAGGGTTAGGGTTAGGTTTAGGTTTAGGGTAACGGTTAGGGTTAGCGTTACGTTAGGGTTAGGGTTAGGGTTAGGGTTAGGGTTAGCGTTAGGGTTCGGGTTAGGCTTAGGGTTAAGTTAGGGTTAGAGTTGGGTTTAGGGTTAGGGTTAGGGTTAGCGTTAGGGTTAGGGTTAGAGTTAGCGTTAGGGTTAGGGTTAGGGTTAGCGTTAGCGTTAGCGTTAGCGTTAGCGTTAGGGTTAGGGTTACGTTTAGGGTTAGCGTTAGGGTTAGCGTTAGGGATAGCGTTAGCCTTAGGGTTAGGGTTAGGGTTAGGGTTAGGGTTAGGGTTAGGGTTAGGATCTGGGTTAGGGTTAGGGTTAGCGTTAGGGTTAGGGTTAGGGTTAGGGTTAAGGTTAGAGGTAGGGTTAGGGTTAGGGTTAGGGTTAGCGTTAGGGTTAGGGTTAGTGTTAGGGTTAGGGTTAGGGTTAGGGTTAGGGTTAGCGTTAGGGTTAGGTTTAGGATTAGCGTTAGGGTTAGGGTTAGCGTTAGCGTTAGGGTTAGGGTTAGGGTTAGCGTTAGCATTAGGGTTAGGGTTAGGTTTAGGGTTAG
>NW_027459460.1:1787500-1790000 GCF_050624435.1 Tenrec ecaudatus
AGGGTTAAGGTTAGCGTTAGGGTTAGGGTTAGGGTTAGGGTTAGGGTTAGCGTTAGCGTTAGGGTTAGGGTAAGGGTTAGGGTTAGGGTTAGGGTTAGGCTTAGGGTTAGGGTTAAGGTTAGGGTTAGGTTTAGGGTTAGGGTTAGGGTTAGGGTTAGGGTTAGCGTTAGGGTTAGGGTTAGTGTTAGGCTTAGGGTTAGGCTTAGCGTCAGCGTTAGGGTTAGGGTTAGGGTTAGCGTTAGGGTTAGGGTTAGGGTTAGGGTTAGCGTTAGGGTTAGGTTTAGGTTTAGGGTTTGGATTAGGGTTAGGGTTAGGGTTATGGTTAGGGTTAGCGTTAGGGTTAGTGTTAGGGTTAGGATTAGCGTTAGGGTTAGGTTAGGGTTAGGGTTAGGGTTAGGGTTAGTTTTAGGATTAGAGTTAGGGTTAGGGTTAGCGTTAGGGTAGGGTTAGCGTTAGCGTTAGGGTTAGGGTTAGGGTTAGGGTTAGGGTTAGGGTTAGCGTTAGGGTTAGGGTTAGGTTTAGAGTAAGGGTTAGCGTTAGGGTTAGGGTTAGTGTTAGCGTTAGCGTTAGGGTTAGGGTTAGGGTTAGGTTTAGGGTTAGGGTTAGGGTTAGCGTTAGGGTTAGGGTTAGGGTTAGGGTTAGGGTTAGGGGTAGTGTTAGGGTTAGGGTTAGGGTTAGGGTTAGGGGTAGGGTTAGGGTTAGGGTTAGGGCTAGGGTTAGGGTTAGCGTTAGCGTTAGGTTTAGGGTTAGTGTTAGGGTTAGCGTTAGCGTTAGGGTTAGGGTTAGGATTAGGGTTAGGGTTAGGGTTAGGGTTAGGGTTAGGGTTAGGGTTAGCGTTAGGGTTAGGGTTAGGGTTAGGGTTAGCGTTAGGGTTAAGGTTAGGGTTAGGGTTAGGGTTAGGGTTAGTGTTACCGTTAGGGTTAGGGTCAGGGTTAGGGTTAGGGTCTGGGTTAGGCTTAGGGTTAGCGTTAGGGTTAGGGTTAGGGTTAGCGTTAGCGTTAGGGTTAGGGTTTGGGTTAGCGTTAGCATTAGGGTTAGGGTTAGCTTTAGGGTTAGGGTTAGGGTTAGGGTCAGGGTTAGCGTTAGGGTTAGGTTTAGGGTTAGGGTTAGGGTTAGCGTTAGCGTTAGCATTAGGGTTAGGGTGCGGTTAGGGTTAGGGTTAGGCTTAGGGTTAGGGTTAGGGGTAGCGTTAGCGTTAGGCTTAGGGTTAGGGTTAGGGTTAGGGTTAGCGTTAGGGTTAGGGTTAGGGTTAGGGTTAGTGTTAGGGTTAGGGTTAGGTTTAGCTTTAGGGTTAGGGTTAGGGTTAGGTTTAGAGTTAGGGTTAGGGTTAGGGTTAGGGTTAGGGTAAGCGTTACGGTTAGGTTTAGGGTTAGGGTTTGGGTTAGCCTTAGGGTTAGGGTTAGGGTTAGGGTTAGGGTTACGGTTAGGGTTAGGGTTAGGGTTAGGGTTAGGGTTAGGGTTAGGGTTAGGTTTAGGGTTAGGGTTAGGGTTAGGGTTAGGTTTATGGTTAGGGTTAGGGTTAGGTTCAGGGTTAGGGTTAGCGTTAGGGTTAGGGTTAGGGTTAGGGTTAGGTTTAGGGTTAGCGTTAGGGTTAGGGTTAGGGTTAGGTTTAGCGTTAGCGTTAGGGTTAGGGTTAGGGTTAGGGTTAGGGTTAGGGTTAATGTTAGGATTAGGGTTAGGGTTAGGGTTAGGGTTAGCTTTAGGGTTAGCGTTAGTGTTAGGGTTAGGGATAGGGTGAGGGTTAGTGTTAGCGTTAGGGTTAGGGTTAGGGATAGGGTTAGGGTCTGGGTTAGGCTTAGGGTTGGCGTTAGGGTTAGGGTTAGGTTTAGCGTTACCGTTAGGCTTAGGGTTAGGGTTAGAGTTAGCATTAGGGTTAGGGTTAGGTTTAGGGTTAGGGTTAGGGTTAGGTTTAGGTTTAGCGTTAGGGTTAGGTTTAGGGTTAGGGTTAGGGTTAGGTTTAGGGTTAGGGTTAGGGTTACGGTTAGGGTTAGCATTAGAGTTAGGGTTAGGGTTAGGGTAAGAGTTACGGTTAGGGTTAGGGTTAGGGTTAGGGTTAGGGTTAGGGTTAATGTTAGGGTTAGCGTTAGGGTTTGGATTATGGTTAGCGTTAGGGTTAGGGTTAGGTTTAATGTTAGGGTTAGCGTTAGGGTTAGGTTTAGGTTTAGGGTTAGCGTTAGGGTTAGGGTTGGGGTTAGGGTTAGGGTTAGGGTTAGGGTTAGGGTTAGCGTTAGCGTTAGGGTTAGGGTTAGGGTTGGGTTTAGGGTTAGGGTTAGGGTTAGGCTTAGGGTTAGGGTTAAGGTTAGGGTTAGGGTTAGGGTTAGGGTTAGGGTTAGGGTTAGGGTTAGGGTTAGGGTTAGGCTTAGGGTTAGGGTTAAGGTTAGTGTTAGGGTTAGGGTTAGGGTTAGCGTTAGGGTTAGGGTTAGCGTTAGGGTTAGGGTTAGGGTTAGGGTTATGGTTAGGGTTAGGGTTAGGGTTAGCGTTAGGGTTAGGTTTAGGTTTA
>NW_027459460.1:1797500-1800000 GCF_050624435.1 Tenrec ecaudatus
TAGGCTTAGCGTCAGCATTAGGGTTAGGGTTAGGGTTAGCGTTAGGGTTAGGGTTAGGGTTAGGGTTAGGGTTAGGGTTAGGGTTAGGGTTAGCGTTAGGGTTAGGTTTAGGTTTAGGGTTTGGATTAGGGTTAGGGTTAGGGTTAGGGTTAGCGTTAGGGTTAGTGTTAGGGTTAGGATAAGCGTTAGGGTTAGGTTAGGGTTAGGGTTAGGGTTAGGGTTAGTTTTAGGATTAGGGTTAGGGTTAGGGTTAGGGTTAGCGTTAGGGTAGGGTTAGCGTTAGAGTTAGGGTTAGGGTTAGGGTTAGGGTTAGGGTTAGCGTTAGGGTTAGGGTTAGGGTTAGGGTTAGGGTTAGGGGTAGTGTTAGGGTTAGGTTTAGGGTTAGGGTTAGGGGTAGGGTTATGGTTAGGGTTAGGGCTAGGGTTAGGGTTAGCGTTAGCCTTAGGTTTAGGGTTAGTGTTAGGGTTAGCGTTAGGGTTAGGGTTAGGATTAGGGTTAGGGTTAGGGTTAGGGTTAGGGTTAGGGTTAGGGTTAGCGTTAGGGTTAGGGTTAGCGTTAGGGTTAGGGTTAGGGTTAGGGTTAGGGTTAGGGTTAGCGTTAGCGTTAGGGTTAGTGTAAGGGTTAGGGTTAGGGTTAGGGTTAAGGTTAGGGTTAGGTTTAGGGTTAGGGTTAGGGTTAGGGTTAGGGTTAGGGTTAGGGTTAGCGTTAGGTTTAGGGTTAGTGTTAGGCTTAGGGTTAGGCTTAGCGTCAGCATTAGGGTTAGGGTTAGGGTTAGCGTTAGGGTTAGGGTTAGGGTTAGGGTTAGGGTTAGGGTTAGGGTTAGCGTTAGGGTTAGGTTTAGGTTTAGGGTTTGGATTAGGGTTAGGGTTAGGGTTAGGGTTAGCGTTAGGGTTAGTGTTAGGGTTAGGATTAGCGTTAGGGTTAGGTTAGGGTTAGGGTTAGGGTTAGTTTTAGGATTAGGGTTAGGGTTAGGGTTAGCGTTAGGGTAGGGTTAGCGTTAGAGTTAGGGTTAGGGTTAGGGTTAGGGTTAGGGTTAGGGTTAGCGTTAGGGTTAGGGTTAGGGTTAGGGTTAGGGTTAGGGTTAGGGGTAGTGTTAGGGTTAGGTTTAGGGTTAGGGTTAGGGGTAGGGTTATGGTTAGGGTTAGGACTAGGGTTAGGGTTAGCGTTAGCCTTAGGTTTAGGGTTAGTGTTAGGGTTAGCGTTAGCGTTAGGGTTAGGGTTAGGATTAGGGTTAGGGTTAGGGTTAGGGTTAGGGTTAGCGTTAGGGTTAGGGTTAGGGTTAGGGTTAGGGTTAGGGTTAGCGTTAGGGTTAAGGTTAGGGTTAGGGTTAGGGTTATGGTTAGGGTTAGCTTTAGGGTTAGGGTTAGCGTTAGCCTTAGGTTTAGGGTTAGTGTTAGGGTTAGCGTTAGCGTTAGGGTTAGGGTTAGGTTTAGGTTTAGGGTTAGTGTTACCGTTAGGGTTAGGGTCAGGTTTAGGGTTAGGGTCTGGGTTAGGCTTAGGGTTAGCGTTAGGGTTAGGGTTAGGGTTAGCGTTAGCGTTAGGGTTAGGGTTTGGGTTAGCGTTAGCATTAGGGTTAGGGTTAGGGTTAGGGTTAGGGTCAGGGTTAGCGTTAGGGTTAGGTTTAGGGTTAGGGTTAGGGTTAGCGTTAGCGTTAGCCTTAGGGTTAGGGTTGCGGTTATGGTTAGGGTTAGGCTTAGGGTTAGGGTTAGGGGTAGCGTTAGGGTTAGGGTTAGGGTTAGGGTTAGTGTTAGGGTTAGGGTTAGGGTTAGGGTTAGCTTTAGGGTTAGGGTTAGGGTTAGGTTTAGAGTTAGGGTTATGGTTAGGGTTAGGGTTAGGGTAAGCGTTACGGTTAGGGTTAGGGTTAGGGTTTGGGTTAGCCTTAGGGTTAGGGTTAGGGTTAGGGTTACGGTTAGGGTTAGGGTTAGGATTAGGGTTAGGGTTAGGGTTAGGTTTAGGTTTAGGGTTAGGGTTAGGGTTAGGTTTATGGTTAGGGTTAGGGTTAGGGTTAGGGTTAGGGTTAGGGTTACGGTTAGCGTTAGGGTTAGGGTTAGGGTTAGGGTTAGGGTTAGGGTTAGGGTTAGGTTTAAGGTTAATATTAGGGTTAGCGTTAGGGTTAGGGTTAGGGTTAGGGTTAGGTTTAGGGTTAGCGTTAGAGTTAGGGTTAGTGTTAGGGTTAGCGTTAGCGTTAGGGTTAGGGTTAGGGTTAGGGTTAGGGTTAGGGTTAGGGTTAATGTTAGAATTAGGGTTAGGGTTAGGGTTAATGTTAGCGTTAGGGTTAGGGTAAGGGTTAGGGTTAGAGTTAGCTTTAGGGTTAGCATTAGTGTTAGGGTTAGGGATAGGGTTAGGGTTAGTGTTAGCGTTAGGGTTAGGGTTAGGGATAGGGTTAGGGTCTGGGTTAGGCTTAGGTTTGGCGTTAGGGTTAGGGTTAGGGTTAGCGTTAGCGTTAGGGTTGGGGTTAGGGTTAGAGTTAGCATTAGGGTTAGGGTTAGGGTTAGGGTTA
>NW_027459460.1:1812500-1815000 GCF_050624435.1 Tenrec ecaudatus
CTTAGGGTTAGGGTTAAGGTTAGGGTTAGGTTTAGGGTTAGGGTTAGGGTTAGGGTTAGGGTTAGGGTTAGGGTTAGGGTTAGCGTTAGGCTTAGGGTTAGGCTTAGCGTCAGCATTAGGGTTAGGGTTAGGGTTAGCGTTAGGGTTAGGGTTAGGGTTAGGGTTAGGGTTAGGGTTAGCGTTAGGGTTAGGTTTAGGTTTAGGGTTTGGATTAGGGTTAGGGTTAGGGTTAGGGTTAGCGTTAGGGTTAGTGTTAGGGTTAGGATTAGCGTTAGGGTTAGGTTAGGGTTAGGGTTAGGGTTAGTTTTAGGATTAGGGTTAGGGTTAGGGTTAGCGTTAGGGTAGGGTTAGCGTTAGAGTTAGGGTTAGGGTTAGGGTTAGGGTTAGGGTTAGCGTTAGGGTTAGGGTTAGGGTTAGGTTTAGGGTTAGGGGTAGTGTTAGGATTAGGTTTAGGGTTAGGGTTAGGGGTAGGGTTATGGTTATGGTTAGGGCTAGGGTTAGGGTTAGCGTTAGCCTTAGGTTTAGGGTTAGTGTTAGGGTTAGCGTTAGCGTTAGGGTTAGGGTTAGGATTAGGGTTAGGGTTAGGGTTAGGGTTAGGGTTAGCGTTAGGGTTAGGGTTAGGGTTAGGGTTAGGGTTAGCGTTAGGGTTAAGGTTAGGGTTAGGGTTAGGGTTATGGTTAGGGTTAGCTTTAGGGTTAGGGTTAGCGTTAGCCTTAGGTTTAGGGTTAGTGTTAGGGTTAGCGTTAGCGTTAGGGTTAGGGTTAGGTTTAGGTTTAGGGTTAGTGTTACTGTTAGGGTTAGGGTCAGGTTTAGGGTTAGGGTCTGGGTTAGGCTTAGGGTTAGCGTTAGGGTTAGGGTTAGGGTTAGCGTTAGCGTTAGGGTTAGGGTTTGGGTTAGCGTTAGCATTAGGGTTAGGGTTAGGGTTAGGGTTAGGGTCAGGGTTAGCGTTAGGGTTAGGTTTAGGGTTAGGGTTAGGGTTAGCGTTAGCGTTAGCCTTAGGGTTAGGGTTGCGGTTAGGGTTAGGGTTAGGCTTAGGGTTAGGGTTAGGGGTAGCGTTAGGGTTAGGGTTAGGGTTAGGGTTAGTGTTAGGGTTAGGGTTAGGGTTAGGGTTAGCTTTAGGGTTAGGGTTAGGGTTAGGTTTAGAGTTAGGGTTATGGTTAGGGTTAGGGTTAGGGTAAGCGTTACGGTTAGGGTTAGGGTTAGGGTTTGGGTTAGCCTTAGGGTTAGGGTTAGGGTTAGGGTTACGGTTAGGGTTAGGGTTAGGATTAGGGTTAGGGTTAGGGTTAGGTTTAGGGTTAGGGTTAGGGTTAGGGTTAGGGTTAGGGTTAGGTTTATGGTTAGGGTTAGGGTTAGGGTTAGGGTTAGGGTTAGGGTTACGGTTAGCGTTAGGGTTAGGGTTAGGGTTAGGGTTAGGGTTAGGGTTAGGTTTAAGGTTAATATTAGGGTTAGCGTTAGGGTTAGGGTTAGGGTTAGCGTTAGGGTTAGGGTTAGGGTTAGGGTTAGGGTTAGCGTTAGGGTTAGGGTTAGGGTTAGGGTTAGGGTTAGCGTTAGCCTTAGGGTTAGTGTAAGGGTTAGGGTTGGGTTAGGGTTAGGCTTAGGGTTAGGGTTAAGGTTAGGGTTAGGTTTAGGGTTAGGGTTAGGGTTAGGGTTAGGGTTAGGGTTAGGGTTAGGGTTAGCGTTAGGGTTAGGGTTAGCGTTAGGCTTAGGGTTAGGCTTAGCGTCAGCATTAGGGTTAGGGTTAGGGTTAGCGTTAGGGTTAGGGTTAGGGTTAGGGTTAGGGTTAGGGTTAGCGTTAGGGTTAGGTTTAGGTTTAGGGTTTGGATTAGGGTTAGGGTTAGGGTTAGGGTTAGCGTTAGGGTTAGTGTTAGGGTTAGGATTAGCGTTAGGGTTAGGTTAGGGTTAGGGTTAGGGTTAGTTTTAGGATTAGGGTTAGGGTTAGGGTTAGCGTTAGGGTAGGGTTAGCGTTAGAGTTAGGGTTAGGGTTAGGGTTAGGGTTAGGGTTAGCGTTAGGGTTAGGGTTAGGGTTAGGTTTAGGGTTAGGGGTAGTGTTAGGATTAGGTTTAGGGTTAGGGTTAGGGGTAGGGTTATGGTTATGGTTAGGGCTAGGGTTAGGGTTAGCGTTAGCCTTAGGTTTAGGGTTAGTGTTAGGGTTAGCGTTAGCGTTAGGGTTAGGGTTAGGATTAGGGTTAGAGTTAGGGTTAGGGTTAGGGTTAGCGTTAGGGTTAGGGTTAGGGTTAGGGTTAGGGTTAGCGTTAGGGTTAAGGTTAGGGTTAGGGTTAGGGTTATGGTTAGGGTTAGCTTTAGGGTTAGGGTTAGCGTTAGCCTTAGGTTTAGGGTTAGTGTTAGGGTTAGCGTTAGCGTTAGGGTTAGGGTTAGGTTTAGGTTTAGGGTTAGTGTTACCGTTAGGGTTAGGGTCAGGTTTAGGGTTAGGGTCTGGGTTAGGCTTAGGGTTAGCGTTAGGGTTAGGGTTAGGGTTAGCGTTAGCGTTAGGGTTAGGGTT
>NW_027459460.1:1822500-1825000 GCF_050624435.1 Tenrec ecaudatus
TTAGGGTTAGGGTTAGGGTTAGGGTTAGCGTTAGGGTTAGGGTTAGGGTTAGCGTTACCGTTAGGGTTAGGGTTATGGTTAGGGTTAGAGTTAGCATTAAGGTTAGGGTTAGGTTTAGGGTTAGGGTTATGGTTAGGTTTAGGGTTAGGTTTAGCGTTAGGGTTAGGGTTAGGGTTAGGGTTAGGGTTAGCGTTAGCGTTAGGGTTAGGGTAAGGGTTAGGGTTAGCGTTAGGGTTAGGGTTAGGGTTAGGGTTAGTGTTAGGGTTAGGGTTACGGTTAGCGTTAGGCTTAGGGTTAGGATTAGGGTTAGGGTTAGGTTTTGGTAAAGGTTAGGGTTAGGGTTAGGGTTAGGGTTAGGGTTAGGTTTAGGTTTAGGGTAAGGGTTAGGGTTAGGGTTAGTGTTAGGGTTAGCGTGAGGGTTAGGGTTAGTGTTAGGGTTAGGGTTAGCGTTAGGGTTACGGTTAGGGTTTGGGTTAGGGTTAGGGTTAGGATTAAGGTTGATGTTAGGGTTAGCGTTAGGGTTAGGGTTAGGTTTATCGTTAGGGTTAGGGTTAGGGTAAGCGTTACGGTTAGTGTTAGGGTTAGGGTTAGGGTTAGGTTTAGGGTTTGGTTTAGGGTTAGGGTTAGGGTTACGGTTAGGGTTAGCGTTAGGGTTAGGTTTAGGGTTAGGGTTAGGGTTAGTGTTCGGGTTAGCGTTAGGGTTAGGGTTAGGGTTAGTGTTAGGGTTAATGTTAGGGTTTGCGTTAGGGTTAGGATTATGGTTAGCGTTAGGGTTATGGTTAGGGTTAGGGTTAGGCTTAGGGTTAGGGTTAGGGTAAGCGTTACGGTTAGGGTTAGGGTTAGGGTTAGTGTTAGCCTTAGGGTTAGGGTTAGGGTTAGGGTTAGGGTTACTGTTAGGGTTAGGGTTAGGGTTACGTTTAGGGTTAGGGTTAGGATTAGGGTTAGATTTAGGGTTAAGGTTAGGGTTAGGGTTAGGGTTAGGGTTAGCGTTAGGGTTAGGTTTAGGGTTAGGGTTTGGATTAGGGTTAGGGTTAGGGTTAGGGTTAGGGTTAGGTTTAGGTTTAGGGTTAGGGTTAGTGTTACGGTTAGCGTTCGGCTTAGGGTTAGGATTAGGGTTAGGGTTAGGTTTAGGGTAAAGGTTAGGGTTAGGGTTAGGGTTAGGGTTAGGTTTAGGTTTAGGGTTAGGGTTAGGATTAGGGTTAGTGTTAGGGTTAGCGTTAGGGTTAGGGTTAGTGTTAGGGTTACGGTTAGCGTTAGTGTTACGGTTAGGGTTTGGGTTAGGGTTAGGGTTAGGATTAGGGTTGATGTTAGAGTTAGAGTTAGGGTTAGGGTTAGGTTTAGCATTAGGGTTAGGGTTAGGGTTAGGGTTAGGGTTAGGGTTAGGGTTAGGGTAAGCGTTACGGTTAGTGTTAGGGATAGGGTTAGGGTTAGGTTTAGGGTTAGGTTTAGGGTTAGGGTTAGGGTTACGGTTAGGGTTAGCATTAGGGTTAGGTTTAGGGTTAGGTTTAGGGTTAGAGTTAGGGTTACTGTTAGGGTTAGGGTTAGGGTTAGGGTTAGGTTTAGGCTTAGGGTTAGGATTAGGTTTAGATTTAGGGTTAAGGTTAGGGTTAGGGTTAGGGTTAGGGTTTGGATTAGCGTTAGGGTTAGGGTTAGGGTTAGTTTTAGGATTAGGGTTAGGGTTAGGGTTAGCGTTAGCGTTAGGGTTAGGGTTAGGGTTAGGGTTAGGGTTAGGGTTAGGTTTAGGGTTAGGGTTAGGGTTAGGTTTAGGGTTAGGTTTAGCGTTAGGGTTAGGGTTAGGGTTAGGGTTAGCGTTAGCGTTAGGGTTAGGGTTACGGTTTGGGTTAGGGTTAGGCTTAGGGTTAGGGTTAGGGTTAGCGTTAGCGTTAGGGTTAGGGTTAGGGTTAGGGTTAGCGTTAGGGTTAGGGTTAGGGTTAGGGTTAGGGTTAGGGTTACGGTTAGCGTTAGGCTTAGGGTTAGGATTAGGGTTAGGGTTAGGTTTTGGTAAAGGTTAGGGTTAGGGTTAGGGTTAGGGTTAGGGTTAGGTTTAGGTTTAGGGTAAGGGTTAGGGTTAGGGTTAGTGTTAGGGTTAGCGTGAGGGTTAGGGTTAGTGTTAGGGTTAGGGTTAGCGTTAGGGTTACGGTTAGGGTTTGGGTTAGGGTTAGGGTTAGGATTAAGGTTGATGTTAGGGTTAGCGTTAGGGTTAGGGTTAGGTTTATCGTTAGGGTTAGGGTTAGGGTTAGGGTTAGGGTAAGCGTTACGGTTAGTGTTAGGGTTAGGGTTAGGTTTAGGGTTTGGTTTAGGGTTAGGGTTAGGGTTACGGTTAGGGTTAGCGTTAGGGTTAGGTTTAGGGTTAGGGTTAGGGTTAGTGTTCGGGTTAGCGTTAGGGTTAGGGTTAGGGTTAGTGTTAGGGTTAATGTTAGGGTTTGCGTTAGGGTTAGGATTACGGTTAGCGTTAGGGTTATGGTTAGGGTTAGGGTTAGGCTTAGGGTTAGGGTTAGGG
>NW_027459460.1:1830000-1835000 GCF_050624435.1 Tenrec ecaudatus
GGTTAGGGTCTGGGTTAGGCTTAGGGTTAGCGTTAGGGTTAGGGTTAGGTTTAGCGTTAGGGTTAGGGTTAAGGTTAGTGTTAGGGTTAGGGTTAGGGTTAGGGTTAGGGTTAGGGTTAGCGTTAGGGTTAGGGTTAGGGTTAGGGTTAGGGTTAGCATTAGGGTTAGGGTTAGGGTTAGGGTTAGGGTTAGCTTTAGGGTTAGGGTTAGCGTTAGGGTTAGGGTTAGGGTTAGGGTTAGCGTTAGGGTTAGGGTTAGGGTTAGGGTTAGGGTTACGGTTAGGGTTAGTGTTAGGATTAGGGTTAGGGTTAGGGTTAGGGTGGGGGTTAGAGTTAGGGTTAGGGTTAGGGTTTGGGTTAGGGTTAGTGTTAGGGTTAGGGTTAGGGTTAGGGTTAGGGTCTGGGTTAGGGTTAGTGTTAGGGTTACGGTTAGCGTTAGGGTTACGGTTAGGGTTTGGGTTAGGGTTAGGGTTAGGGTTAGGATTAGGGTTGATGTTAGAGTTAGAGTTAGGGTTAGGGTTAGGTTTAGCATTAGGGTTAGGGTTAGGGTTAGGGTTAGGGTTAGGGTTAGGGTAAGCGTTACGGTTAGTGTTAGGGTTAGGGTTAGGGTTAGGTTTAGGGTAAGGTTTAGGGTTAGGGTTAGGGTTACGGTTAGGGTTAGCATTAGGGTTAGGTTTAGGGTTAGGGTTAGGGTTAGTGTTAGGGTTAGCGTTAGGGTTAGGGTTAGGGTTAGGGTTAGGGTTAGGTTTAGGGTTAATGTTAGGGTTTGCGTTAGGGTTAGGATTATGGTTAGCGTTAGGGTTAGGGTTAGGGTTAGGGTTAGGTTTAGGGGTAGGGTTAGGGTAAGCGTTACGGTTAGGGTTAGGGTTAGGGTTAGGGTTAGCCTTAGGGTTAGGGTTAGGGTTAGAGTTAGGGTTACTGTTAGGGTTAGGGTTAGGGTTAGGGTTAGGGTTAGGTTTAGGCTTAGGGTTAGGATTAGGGTTAGATTTAGGGTTAAGGTTAGGGTTAGGGTTAGGGTTAGGGTTTGGATTAGCGTTAGGGTTAGGGTTAGGGTTAGTTTTAGGATTAGGGTTAGGGTTAGGGTTAGCGTTATGGTTAGGGTTAGCGTTAGGGTTAGGGTTAGGGTTAGGGTTAGGGTCTGGGTTAGGCTTAGGGTTAGCGTTAGGGTTAGGGTTAGGTTTAGCGTTAGGGTTAGGGTTAAGGTTAGTGTTAGGGTTAGGGTTAGGGTTAGGGTTAGGGTTAGGGTTAGCGTTAGGGTTAGGGTTAGGGTTAGGGTTAGGGTTAGCATTAGGGTTAGGGTTAGCTTTAGGGTTAGGGTTAGCGTTAGGGTTAGGGTTAGGGTTAGGGTTAGCGTTAGGGTTAGGGTTAGGGTTAGGGTTAGGGTTACGGTTAGGGTTAGTGTTAGGATTAGGGTTAGGGTTAGGGTTAGGGTGGGGGTTAGAGTTAGGGTTAGGGTTAGGGTTTGGGTTAGGGTTAGTGTTAGGGTTAGGGTTAGGGTTAGGGTTAGGGTCTGGGTTAGGTTTAGGGTTAGCGTTAGGGTTAGGGTTAGGTTTAGCGTTAGGGTTAGGGTTAAGGTTAGTGTTAGGGTTAGGGTTAGGGTTAGGGTTAGGGTTAGGGTTAGCGTTAGGGTTAGGGTTAGGGTTAGCATTAGGGTTAGGGTTAGGGTTAGGGTTAGGGTTAGGGTTAGCTTTAGGGTTAGGGTTAGCATTAGGGTTAGGGTTAGGGTTAGGGTTAGCGTTAGGGTTAGGGTTAGGGTTAGGGTTAGGGTTACGGTTAGGGTTAGTGTTAGGATTAGGGTTAGGGTTAGGGTTAGGGTGGGGGTTAGAGTTAGGGTTAGGGTTAGGGTTTGGGTTAGGGTTAGTATTAGGGTTAGGGTTAGGGTTAGGGTTAAGTTAATGTTAGGGTTAGGGTTAGGGTTAGGGTTAGCGTTAGGGTTAGGCTTAGGGTTAGGGTTAGGGTTAGCTTTAGGGTTAGCGTTAGTGTTAGGGTTAGGGATAGGGTTAGGGTTAGTGTTAGTGTTAGCGTTAGGGTTAGGGTTAGGGTTAGCGTTAGCGTTAGGGTTAGGGTTAGGGTTAGAGTTAGCATTAGGGTTAGGTTTAGGTTTAGGGTTAGGGTTAGGGTTAGGGTTAGGGTTAGGGTTAGGGTTAGGGTTAGGGTTAGGGTTAGGGTTAGGTTTAGCGTTAGGGTTAGGGTTAGGGTTAGGGTTACGGTTAGCGTTAGCGTTAGCGTTAGGGTTAGGGTTACGGTTAGGGTTAGGGTTAGGCTTAGGGTAAGGGTTAGGGTTAGCGTTAGCGTTAGGGTTAGGTATAGGGTTAAGGTTAGGGTTAGCGTTAGGGTTAGGGTTAGGGTTAGTGTTAGGGTTACGGTTAGCGTTAGGGTTAGGGTTAGGATTAGGGTTAGGGTTAGGTTTAGGTTTAGGGTAAAGGTTAGGGTTAGGGTTAGGGTTAGGGTTAGGGTTAGGTTTAGGTTTAGGGTTAGGTTTAGGGTGAGGGTTAGTGTTAGGGTTAGCGTTAGGGTTAGGGTTAGGGTTAGGGTTAGGGTTAGCGTTAGAGTTACGGTTAGGGTTTGGGTTAGGGTTAGGGTTAGGATTAGGTTTGATGTTAGGATTAGCGTTAGGGTTAGGGTTAGGTTTAGCGTTAGGGTTAGGGTTAGGGTTAGGGTTAGGTTTAGGGTTAGGGTAAGCGTTACAGTTAGTGTTAGGGTTAGGGTTAGGGTTAGGTTTAGGGTTAGGTTTAGGGTTAGGGTTAGGGTTACAGTTAGGGTTAGCGTTAGGGTTAGGTTTAGGGTTAGGGTTAGGGTTAGTGTTAGGGTTAGCGTTAGGGTTAAGGTTAGGGTTAGGGTTAGGGTTAATGTTAGGGTTTGCGTTAGGGTTAGGATTATGGTTAGCTTTAGGGTTAGGGTAAGCGTTACGGTTAGGGTTAGGGTTAGCCTTAGGGTTAGGGTTAGGGTTAGGGTTACGTTTAGGGTTAGGGTTAGGATTAGGGTTAGATTTAGGGTTAAGGTTAGGGTTAGGTTTAGGGTTAGGGTTAGGGTTAGGGTTAGGGTTAGCGTTAGGGTTAGGTTTAGGGTTAGGGATTGAATTAGGGTTAGGGTTAGGGTTAGGGTTAGGGTTAGGGTTAGGTTTAGGGTTAGGGTTAGGGTTAGTGTTACGGTTAGCGTTAGGCTTAGGGTTAGGATTAGGGTTAGGGTTAGGTTTAGGGTAAAGGTTAGGGTTAGGGTTAGGGTTAGGTTTAGGTTTAGGGTTAGGGTTAGGGTTAGGGTTAGGGTTAGTGTTAGGGTTAGCGTTAGGGTTAGGGTTTGTGTAAGGGTTACGGTTAGCATTAGGGTTACGGTTAGGGTTTGGGTTAGGGTTAGGATTAGGGTTCATGTTAGGGTTAGCGTTAGGGTTAGGGTTAGGTTTAGCGTTAGGGTTAGGTTTAGGGTTAGGTTTAGGGTTAGGGTTAGGGTTACGGTTAGGGTTAGCGTTAGGGTTAGGTTTAGGGTTAGGGTTAGGGTTAGTTTTAGGGTTAGCGTTAGTGTTAGGGTTAGGGTTAGGGTTAGGGTTAGGGTTAGGGTTAATGTTAGGGTTTGCGTTAGGTTAGGATTATGGTTAGCGTTAGGGTTAGGGTTAGGGATAGGGTTAGGTTTAGGGTTAGGGTTAGGGTAAGCGTTACGGTTAGTGTTAGGGTTAGGGTTAGCCTTAGGGTTAGGGTTAGGGTTAGGGTTAGGGTTACTGTTAGGGTTAGGGTTAGGGTTAGGGTTAGGTTTAGGGTTAGGGTTAGGATTAGGGTTAGATTTCGGGTTAAGGTTAGGGTTAGGGTTAGGGTTAGGGTTAGGATTTGCGTTAGGGTTAGGGTTAGCATTAGGGTTAGGGTTAGGGTTAGGGTTAGGGTTAGGGTTAGGGTTAGCTTTAGGGTTAGGGTTAGCGTTAGGGTTAGGGTTAGGGTTAGCGTTAGGGTTAGGGTTAGGGTTAGGGTTACGGTTATGGTTAGCGTTAGGATTAGGGTTAGGGTTAGGGTTAGGGTTAGGGTGGGGGTTAAAGTTAGGGTTAGGGTTAGGGTTTGGGTTAGGTTAGGGTTAGGGTTAGGGTTAGGGTTAGGTTAATGTTAGGGTTAGGGTTAGGGTTAGGGTTAGCGTTAGGGTTAGGCTTAGGGTTAGGGTTAGGGTTAGCTTTAGGGTTAGCGTTAGTGTTAGGGTTAGGGATAGGGTTAGGGTTAGTGTTAGTGTTAGCGTTAGGGTTAGGGTTAGGGTTAGGGTTAGGGTCTGGGTTAGGGTTAGGGTTACAGTTAGGGTTAGCGTTAGGGTTAGGTTTAGGGTTAGGGTTAGGGTTAGTGTTAGGGTTAGCGTTAGGGTTAAGGTTAGGGTTAGGGTTAATGTTAGGGTTTGCGTTAGGGTTAGGATTATGGTTAGCTTTAGGGTTAGGGTAAGCGTTACGGTTAGGGTTAGGGTTAGCCTTAGGGTTAGGGTTAGGGTTAGGGTTACTGTTAGGGTTAGGGTTAGGGTTAGGGTTACGTTTAGGGTTAGGGTTAGGATTAGGGTTAGATTTAGGGTTAAGGTTAGGGTTAGGGTTAGGGTTAGGGTTAGGGTTAGGGTTAGGGTTAGGGTTAGCGTTAGGGTTAGGTTTAGGGTTAGGGATTGGATTAGGGTTAGGGTTAGGGTTAGGGTTAGGGTTAGGGTTAGGTTTAGGGTTAGGGTTAGGGTTAGTGTTACGGTTAGCGTTAGGCTTAGGGTTAGGATTAGGGTTAGGGTTAGGTTTAGGGTAAAGGTTAGGGTTAGGGTTAGGGTTAGGGTTAGGTTTAGGTTTAGGGTTAGGGTTAGGGTTAGGGTTAGTGTTAGGGTTAGCGTTAGGGTTAGGGTTTGTGTAAGGGTTACGGTTAGCATTAGGGTTACGGTTACGGTTTGGGTTAGGGTTAGGGTTAGGATTAGGGTTCATGTTAGGGTTAGCGTTAGGTTTAGGGTTAGGTTTAGCGTTAGGGTTAGGTTTAGGGTTAGGTTTAGGGTTAGGGTTAGGGTTACGGTTAG